>NC_056748.1:1152228938-1152273961 GCF_019279795.1 Protopterus annectens
CTCTGCTCCACAATCTCCGCCGCTGCAACCTGGAGTGGGCTATCACCAGTCCTCTTCACACTCCTCTTGGTCCTCCAGACGTTCAGATCACGACGTGGAGAGAGTGGTCAACAGGCTCCTCAAGTCACAGGCGCTTGCTAAATTACTCTTGAGTCCAGCCCATAAGGATTTGGCTCCTTCGGCCTCCCAGCTTCTCCATCGATTCCTCCTCCGAATCTCAAGCTTGGAGCCGGAGTGCATGGAAGTCGTGGTGATGGAACTGTTGGCTCTGGTTTCTTTTCCCTTATCGGTTCCGACTACTGCTCCGATCTCCTCAATGTCTCAATCTGTCGAGGGGTCTGGGCACTGAGGTTCTCTTGCCGGCTCCGAGGGGGGAAGTGGCATCAGACCCTTGTCCGACCCCATTCTCCCACTCGGAGCTTCGGCGCAGGTGAGCTTGGCTCCTACATCGTCCGCGGAGCCTTCGCTCCCAGTTTGAAGAAGATCTCTGGGCTCTTTGGAGCTGGAGGTTCCTTAGACTCGGGACCGTGGCACTTTCGAGGTGATGAGCATGCTGTCTCCTGAGACTGCTCCACCCTCAGCTCCATTGTCTCCTCCTCCCTCGGTGACTGTGCCAGCCTTTATTCCTCCTCTTGCCAAGCGTAGGGAACCTGTGCCCCAGGGCACTCCACTGGGTGACCCTACGTCTTCCGAAACCTCCCCCGAACATTCGGAGGAGGTCGATTGGAAGAAGAAATGCAAGAAGGAAGCATCTAGACTCCCCTGAGTCTATCACTTCGGATATGGACTTGGATTAGTCAGAAGGGTCCCCACGTTCCCCCCTCTGAGGATGTCTCTTTTTCAGACATCTTGGAAATCCTCAGACAAGAGGGGTGGTGGAAATCCCTTGCCCATTCTGAGGACGAGTCTGTATACCTGGATACATTTGGTTCCTGACCCTCTACTTCTTGGGTGTCTCCGCCTTTCGACCCAATTTTGTCTGTAGTGAGTCGAAAGACATGGAGTGCTCCAGAGATCATGGAACCTATTCCAAGGAGACCTAACAAATTTATTATAAGTCTTTGCTCTCCAAGGGGAGTCCCTGTTGATGCTGGTGGGCAGCAGCCACCAAGAAGAAACTTGCGGAAACTTCTTCATCTGTCCCTCCACCAAACAGAGTCTCGTACGATGGAGAGGTATGGGCAGCATGTTTTTTCTTCAGTAACTTTTACTCTCAGATCGCTGAATTACTTGTCACATTTCACACGACTTCAGAGGGATCTCCTTTAGGAGCTAGGAGATACCCTGCAAGATCCTACAGCTGAGGGAGTTGCGAACAGGGCAGCTTCCCAGCTTGTGACCTTGACCTCCATGGTAAACTCCTCCATGAGGCTCATTTCTTATGCGGCAGATGGAGCGAATAGTGCAGCAGGTATGTCAATTTGTGGAATCCTTTGTCTTCATTTACCAACTCCCCTTTTGATGGCTCATCCTTGTTTGAGCCTCAGGTAAAAGAGACTCTCACCAGGTGTGAACAGGATGGCAAGACACACTCTGCCGTAAGGGTCCATTTTTCCACTCCATCTAGACCCTATCCCA
This sequence comes from Protopterus annectens, assembly GCF_019279795.1. Classification (NCBI taxonomy): domain Eukaryota; kingdom Metazoa; phylum Chordata; order Ceratodontiformes; family Protopteridae; genus Protopterus; species Protopterus annectens. The sequence goes on from NC_056748.1 coordinate 1,152,230,517, forward strand.
AGGGACAAAAGAGTGGGAAAATGTGGTTCCGAAAATCCCAGGGATCTTTGCCTGACACACATGGTGATTTTTTTCCCCATGGTCAAAGAGGGAAACAATAATAGAAGATGCCACCCTCGTGGCAGAGGGGGTCCACAACAGTAGGGCGACAGAGATACTTTCTCTGCTAGACCCTTCCAGCATTCCTGAAGGGAGGCTCGGCTGTCCACCTCTGGAGGCAGTTGGGGGCAGACTATCACTGTACCCAGCAGCCTGGCAATCTATCACGAGGGAAACATGGATACTGTCGATAATATCCAGGGGGTTACAAAATTCCTTTTTCTCAGTCCCCCTCAAAAGACAAATGTTCTATCTCAGATGTTCCACCCAATCTTCGGGATCGTGCAATCCTAGAGGTTCAAAGATTGCTAGAAAAAAGAGCCATCCTGAAAGTCCCAGCAGACCAAATCGGATCCGGAACTTACTCAAGGTTCTGAGCAATCTTGGATCTCAGCAAGCTAAACCAGTTGGTAAAAAAGACAAAGTTAGATGGTGACACTGCAGTCCATTCTTCCCTTCTTCTGTCAGGACAATTGGATGTGCTCCATAGATCTTCAGGACGTGCATTACCATATAAAAATGGACAGGCAATCCAGGAGATTCCTATGCTTTTGGCTGGGAGCCAGTCACTATCAGTTCAGGGCCCTGCCCTTTGGTCTCACCACAGTCCCCAGGGTGTTCATGTATGGCAGTGATCACGGCTCACCTGGGGCGTCTAGGATTCCAGCTGTTTACATATCTAGACAACTGGCTCTTCACTGCTACCACCGAGCATCAACTAATCAAGGCATGGGGACTAAACAATCCAAACTTGTTCCCAATTAGGCATCACAATAAACTACGAAAAGTCTGCCTTGTCGCATTGTCATTCTGTTGCCTTTATAGGGGCAGACTTGGATACAAGACGCATGATAGCAAAGCAGTCTCTAGACGGGGTGTCAACCATCCGTCAACAAGTTTCCTTTCTCATAAACAAGATGAGAGTTCAGGCAAGACAAGTCTTATAAGTACTAAGCTCAATGGCTGCATCTATTACGCTAGTTCCTTTAGCACACTTCCACATGCGGATTCTACAGTGGCTTCTCTTCGCTCAGTGGTCTTTCCAGGAATTGCTAATGTCGCACACAATCTTGATCACGGAATCTTGCAAAAAGGACCTAGCATGGTGGCTGGTCTCCCACCAGGTGACTCTGGGCAGACCCTTTCTAGACCCGCATCCGGTAGCCACAGTGACCATGGACGCTTCCCAGATGGGGGGAGGCATTATCTGGGATGGACTGTCCAAGGGACGTGGCAACCTCACGAGTACCATATGCACATCAATGTTCTAGAGATGAGAGAAGTGCTTCTGGCATTGCAAGCACTTCAGGACTCTCTACCTACAGGGACTGTTGAAAATATGTCAGTGGTATGGTACATCAACAATCAGGGCAGAACCAGATCTTACCCCTTGTGTCAGGAGGCTCTTCAAGTATGGCAGTGGACGATATCTTCCCAAAATTTTCTAATTGCAGTGCACATTCCTGGAAAATCCAACATGATAGCGGACAGGATCAGCAGGACTATCCTCATGCCTCACGAGTGGTCCCTGACGAAAGAAGTTGTGGACTTGATTTTCCGCAAATGGGGCCAGCCATGCTGCAATTGTTTTGCGACTCCCCTAAACAACAAATGCAGTAGCTACTTCGCCCTAGTTCCCCCTCCGGGACAGTCACCCAGGGATGCACTTGTTCACGATTGGCCTCCAGGACTACTATATGCTTTTCCACCCTTCCCTCTCATTCCAAAGGTACTTCAGAAAGCAAAATCAATGGGTTGCAAACTCATCCTCATTGCTCCTTACTGGCCTCGTCAGATATGGTTTCCATTTCTTCGCCAATACTTTCAACTGGAGCCCTGGATACCGGACTCAGTTCAGGACCTTACTGAGGCATCAGTCAGGCGCTTCACCCATCCCTTCAAACTCTCAAGCTGACTGCTTAGTTACTCCACTTCCAGTCTAAGACAGCCTCCCAAACATTTCCCTTGCTGTGCAACACATTCTAGTGTCCTCCCACAAACCCACTACCAGCATGATTTACACTAGCAAATGGAACAGGTACTCTTAGTGGGCCAAAAGAAATAACATTGATCCTTTTACGGCTCCTGTTCACAATATTCTTGACTTTCTGGCCAAAACCTTCGAAAAAGGGGCAGCTGCTATTAGAGTCCAACTGGCTGCCATCTCCAATTTTCATGTAGGAGGCTTGAGTTCAAACATTATGTCCCATAAGTTGTGCAGAACATTCTTACGAGGTACAGTGCTTTTACGGCCCCTGGTAAGAAGCCCCCCCCCCCCCCCGGACCTAAACTTGGTTTTTAGCTTCAATGAGTCTGCCCCCTTTGAACCAGCAGCATCTTGTCCTTTGAAGTTTTTATCTTAGAAAACCGTCTTTTTGGTTGCTATAACCTCAGCTAGACGGGTTTCTGAATTTACATGCTTTGTCTGTTCGCCCTGCCGTATCTCATTTTTCATAAAGCTTGAGTCTCTCTAAGGACTAATCCTTCTTTCTTGCCTAAGGTTTGTTCTGAGTATAACTTAAGTCAGTCCATTGAGCTTCCTGTGTTCTTCCCCAATTATGGCAACAAGGCAGAATATAGATTTTACCAAATGGATTGGATGTTCATAGACAATTACGGTTTTATTTACACAGGACCAAAGACCTCAGAAAATCAGACCAATCGTTCATATCCTTTGCTGACAATAACCAAGGTTATCCAGTTTCTAAAGTGACATTATCAAAATGGCTGTCAGACACAATCACTTTTTCGTATGATTTGCGTAAAAAGACGCTTCCAGGAAGACCCAGAGGACATTCAACCAGGGTCTTAGCCACCTGTTTTGCCTTCCAAGCGAAATTACCTTTAGATTCAATCTGTGCAGCAGCAACATGGGCAAATCCTCATACCTTTATCTGTCATTACACAGTGGATGTGGCCTCTCGGAACAGTGCATCCTTTGGTTCCATGGTCCTGAAGAGTTTGTTTGGCGACACGGTCCCAACCAACAAGAATAAAGGCGAGATGGGACAACATAACTTAAAGAAGTTATGTACCTACCATAACGTTCCATGTTTGTTGTCCTTCATCTCGCCTTCCTTCTTGCGTTCCCCCCCTCCTTCCCCCTTCCTGGAGGTTCTAGAGGAGTTCTTTATTGGTTACACTGGCTGAGTTTCCTGCTGACATACCAGGTTAGTTAACCATACATTGTCCTTTCCTCTATCCTTCCTATGTTGATGTATAAGAGCTTAGAAACTTTTTTTTTTTTTTTTACTATACATGTCTAGTGTGGGCTATTACAAATGAGATCTGGGTAGCTGCCACTAGGTATGTTGGGATAAAAGCTGTCGAGCATTAGTAAATCGTCCGAATCAGAGCCGAGGATCGGCTCCAAACCCAACCAGCAAGAAGGAAGGCGAGATGAAGGACAACAAACATGGAACATTGTGGTAGGTACATAACTTTTTTATATCAGCAAACAAAATCTGAGGAGACTTAGTAGAGCATGATGGGATAGGGCTTTTCAGCCAAGAGGAAGACCTTGAGCTTTGTATACGCCCGAGTTGGTTCCGAACCCAACCAGTAAAGAATGAAAGCAAGATGGACAGCACACATGGAACGTTATGATGAGTACATAATGGGTTCATGTTACATTATCGAAAGATAACGTAATCGAATGCTCAGAACTTCGAAACAGCCACATATCGAAACTTTTATTGTGGGGGGGACTGTGCCCCCCACACCCCCGCTAAATATATATTCCAACTCTGAGATTGCACTACAGTGAGGAAAGGGCAAATATCCCAACCTTCACTGTACTGAGATCCCACAATGCGATCTTCGAAATGCGGCCGTTTCAATGTTCTGAGCGTTCGATGATGTAATAGGAACCTATACATAACTACTTTTTTTTTTGTCATTCTTTGTTGGACTGAATAGGACGTTAGCAGAACAGAAAAAGTTTTCTCCGTCATCCTTTGAGTTGTGTAAGCCAATTTGTAATTAATATTTTAAAAAGAATATCAAACGTCATTTGAAATTGAAGTTGTCAGACATGCCTTATTTCTTGCACATAGGCAATATACATTTTTCAGATGTCAAATTGTGTAATTTAATCCTGCTGTTAGAACTGTGCCCATCTACAAATAAATTAACGTACTTGATATAGGAAAAATAAATACGTAGTAGTAGTCTCATGAAATGGGATAGGTACCATGTAGCCAACCTAATTTATCCCCCAAAGCAATATACAAGTCCTAATTCTGTATGATAATGCTGACAAATCATTTAAACAGTAACAGAGCTGTGTATATCTTGGTCGTCTCTTTCGGTCATAAGCTTAGTAAGAACCTATGGACATAAGTATTTTGTCTTTCTAGAGCTAACATTAAAATACTGGCAGGATATTTTCTCACACCAAGTTCAGTTACAAAAAGTGTCAAAATGCCATTTTAACACATACACCTGACAGATATCTCACCAATCTCACCAACTTTAATCCTGAAATATTTAATATCCTTATATCCAAAGTAAACTGGAACTTCCTTACCCAGCTCCCACTCACAATGAAGCTGTCCAAGGTTTCAACAAAATTTTCCTTGATATCTCTATAGCACCAACTAGAAAAATAAGGATAAAAGCAAATATATCCCCCTGGCTATCCAAATCTACCAGTATCCTTATGAAAGCTAGAGATAGAGCCTGGAAAACATGGTTACAAACTAAAGACCCCCTCCACCTGCAAAGATATAAAAAACAATGAAATCAGGTCAAACAACTCATCAATAAAGTCAAAAAGAATTTCAACCACAACCCTCCTAACACTCTAAAAGCCAACCCAAAAAAGTTTTGGAATGCAGTAAACCAAATACTAAAGCCTGGTAATCCTACCTCACCTAACCCATGTCCCGACAAATCACCTAATGAAACTTCCAACACCTACTTCATAGAATCTATAGCTAAGCTATTTAATCCCAACCACTCTAGTACTACCCTTCCAAACTGCCATAAAACTTCTTCCATAGAAAACTCTCCTAAGACTTTCTCCCTCAAACCTATGCCCACGTCCTACATAAAAACTCTGCTTTCTAGGCTAAAGCCATGCTCTGTATCTGCTGACAACATCCCATCCTACTTTCTTCAGATTGCTGCTCACTCTCTTGCTCTGCCTATATCTATCATTATTAATAGTTCTATATCAGAATCTCAAGTCCCAGCTATCCTGAAACGATTCTACACCCTGCCCATTCATAAAGGAGGTAACTCTACAGAAATCTCAAATTTCAGACCTATTGCTATTCTGTCCCCTCTTTCTAAAATCTTAGAGAAATGCATATACACACAGGTTATTCAACACCTCTTACATGAAAAACTGCTCACTCCAACACAGCATGGATTCTGACCTAAGCATAGCACTACTACTGCCCTTCTCTCCTTCCTTAATACTATCTTCTTAGCCAAAGATGACCATAAACTCATCTCCTGTTTATTCCTTGATCTCTCAAAGGCCTTCAATACTGTTTCACACACTCTGCTACTTAAGAAACTAACTGAACTAAATTTCTCTACTGACACTGTAGCATGGTTCTCTACCTACCTCACTGATAGACTTCAATCTGTCAGATGGTACTCTGCACTATCTTCTTCTCTTCCAGTTAAAATGGGGGTTCCCCAAGGATCCATTCTCGGCCCACTACTTTTTAATATCTTTACCAACTTACTTCATTCCTCCTGTCCACACTCCTCTATTGTCCAATACGCTGATGACTCCACAGTCATATATAACCATAGCTAAATCCCCCTCTGAACTCCTAGCTGCCACTCAGTCTTCCTTTAATTCAGTAGAGATATGGCTCTCCAACAATCAGCTCATCCTTGTCCCAAAAAAAAAAAAAAAAACTGCTACTCTTTCTTCCTAAAACAGCCAATCATATCAAAGCTTCCTTTTCTATAATAACAACAAGAAAGGAAACTAGTGCTTTATATAAACCTACTAGGTTTTGTCCCAAAGCCGAATTTTCTTTTCTTGTTTTGGAACAAATTAAGACAGATGTAAGGGGAGGTCCATGGGAAGAGAGAATAGAATTCAGGGAACTATGGTGGCAAGTGACCCTGGATGCAGGAAGCCCTCCTGGGCTTAATGACTATATGTCTATTGCTCCACTTTTAAAACTAAGATCTGCAAAACTTTAGAAATAGGGTTGCATTAAGCACTTTATCCAGCAGATGGCAGGTTATTCCTTCTCTTTTACTAACAACATATGGATTTTAATGTATTTATGAAGTTGTTTTAACATATAATAGATATTTATTTAACTTAACTTTTGTATGAAATGAACATCATTTTATTTTAAAATGATTCACCTATGAGTTTTATGATTAAGTATTATTTAATGGAGAAGTTTAACGATATATTATGTAATTCAGTGAATGTGTATGTTAGAATGTTCACTGTTTTTTTTTTTAATTTTTAAATTTAGAACTTGAATGGGATTGGGTGTTTTGTATTAATTAAGATATATAAAGTTTAATTGATGAAATTACTGGTTATCTGATGAAGTTGGGAAACTGAGACGAAAACGCATGTTGTGTAAAGGCGTTCATGTGTTTGTGTTTGCCGTGCTAGTATGGAGTATTTTGTGTGGAGATTTTATATTTTTTGGAAGAAACCTGTTTTGGAATAAATCCTCGTTCATTTCTTCACACAGTTTTGGCACTTACTACAGTTGTTTTTTGGTTTATTTTGAGTGCCTTTCCTTTTTTTTTTCCTTTTCTATAATGTCTCAAAATAATACCCCTATTCTAATAGAATCAAGTACAAAACTCCTAGGCGTTACCATTGACTACCAACTGAAATTTGACCATCACATTAATAATTGCATCAAAAAACTCATCAGAAGCTAGGACTCCTATATAGAAACAAAATTTCTCTCCCATGAAGCTCGAACCACACTTACACATGCTTACCTTCTACCTTGCTTAACTTATTGCTCCCAAATCCTTATTAATCTAAACTCTACTCTGGTGTCAAAGCTTGAATCGACATACCACAATATTGCTAGATTTGCAGCTCAACAAACCAATAAATCCCACCACTGTCTATCCTGAAACACTTAAACTGGCTAGAACTACCCCACCTACTTCAGCTCACACAGCTTCAAATCGTACACTCAATTTTGTACCAGCCAGAATACTGTCCTGCCTTGTTCTTCTCTTATATCTAACTACTCGCCAGCTAGAAATCTCAGGAGTTCATCACTTGATCTATTACATATCTATAAACCCAAATCTAAATCAGGTCAAAACATATACAGCTACTACCCTTCTATGGCTTGGAACATGCTCCCTCTGAAAATCAGAAATCTGACAAATCCCAAACAATTTAAGTCGGCTACAAAAGAATACTAAAAACTGCAATGGATCTGCCATTGCTCTCATCCTGCCTGACTACAACCATTCAACTAACATACTTCCTTCTAGCACCATCATTGTCTGATCTACCTACCTTTCATCCTTCCTTCTCCTAGTCCTTCCTTCTTGTCAGTCATCTACAGACTCCCTTACCGACTTCTTCCCTCACCCTCCTTCCTACTATCTGTACACCTCCTCTCTCCTCTCTCCTTCTCTGAAATTGTTACTGATTAAGTTCTTCAAACACTAGCCTACTCTCTGTTGTCATCTTTCTCGATGTATTATTGTCTGAACAGAATGTGCCTTACCCTAGAATTACCATATATGTTTGTTGTTTTTTTTTTATTCAAACATGTATGTACAACAATCTTATGTTTGTCAATGTTAAAATACTTAGTTTTTTTAGTCTTTTATACCCGTTTGTATAACATTAGCTTATTCTTACTGTATTATGGAGCTTTTCTCCCCGGGACTCTGCTGAAAAAGGGCTATGGCTCAGTCAGACATACCCAGTCAACAAATGTAAAATAAATAAATATACCTTGACTCTTTTATTTATTCTTTTAAATGTATATATTTATAATTATTAATTAGTCCCATACTTAGATGATTTTCAGCCTCTAAGTAATAAAAAGAAAAATAACTGGGTTTTAAGAATCATAGAGGAGGGTCAGAAAAGAAACACTGCCTTAGTCTGATACCTTGTGTTGCGATACTAGACCCCTGACAGTGTAATCTAAAACAAGTCTAATGTTGAAAAGAAAAATCGTTGTCTAGATAAGAGGCTGGATCTATGCTTAGACCATGACAGCTGAGGGACGTACATGTCACTTCTTTCAGTAACACACACATCTTTTTTTACTCTCTTGTGGTCATTTACCCCTCATTTCTCTCTTATTCCTCTTCAAGTGAATGAGACTAGTATAGAAAATACCTGTAATACTACTGTCTCACTAGTTGTAATGCTTTTTAGTCTAATACCTTTAAAAATGACTTCATTGTGAAAATTCACGTCTACATATATTTAAAGTATTCTAGTTGTAGTCAAACTGTGTATAATGTAAAGGTGGCAATACGCAGAGTACTGGTTACCACCCTTTGCAAGAGAATTTTTTCATGACCTACCTCTCAGGTATTCTTAAGAACTGCTTCCTTAAATGGTATTTATGCAGCTGCCACTTAGGCTTCACCGAATACTTCCACAAGGCACAGTAAATGGGATCTACTGTTATCAGAGGTATGTTGCCATGAAAACCACGTAGGACGAGGAGCTTGAGAGCCTGTCCTTCTGGGTTGGTTAGTTTTGATTTTATTTTAGACACGTGTTTTCAGAGGATGGACTGTACATTGAGGGTGGCTAGGAAACCTAATACAAGCGAGAGCTGTACTTAGACAAATGGAAAAGATTCTTCCTCTGATGCTTTAACAGAGACCAGGACCAGTGTCCCTGGTCCTCATCAAAGAACAAGGCTCTCGCTTGCCTTGCCAAAAATAGGTTTTAGTTATCTCAGGTTGCCTGCTGTTAGACCAACCAGTTTATCTCCACTGTCAGTAAAATAACTTCAGAGGGGGTTCTGCACTCCAGACCATTCAAGGGAGATCACTCCCCAGTAGGGCCTATATTAAAAATCCAACTTTGCCACTTTTAAGCCATTTGCTTCCACACCTCTCAAATTCTTCTCCTGGAAGACTGCTTTTTAGTGGTTGTAAAGAGCCAGTTTTGATACTCCAAAAGGACAGTACACCCTGCAATGCTAATCTTTCTTTCATGCCTAAGTTGTCACCATAATTATCCTTTAATCGGGCCATATCCTTTAGTGTTTTCTTCCCACACCCCTGCTAAGGAAGAAAAGATACTTTATTCTTTAGCTGTTCACATATAATGACGGTTTTACTTCAGCAGAATGAAACAAATCAGAAAATTGGACCAGATGTTCATTTTCTTTGCTATGGGCAGTGAGGGATGCCTGTGGGCAACAGACAATATGAAAGTGGCTGCTGTTTTCCTGGGAAGACAAATCCTGGACATATTACATGTCAGTCCTCTGCAGTAACAGTGACTACCACTGCTTTTCTTAGGTTTGGTTAACATACTTTCCATCTTGGAATTGCTGCTCTGTCCATGTATTTCTCAGATATTGCAGTACATTTCTTGCATCTAGGGTCAGGGCAGGGTTTGCCACAGCCATTCAGTAGGAGCTGCTGTCTCCAGGTTCTCCCAGTGATGAGCCACCCACTGATCCATAAGTACTGGGACTTTTCTCGTGAGTTATTACTGCAGCAGTGAACGTTATGATGAACATAGTACAGCTGGGTAGAAGCTTTACCATAATCGTAGACATAGAGTATACTGTGTGTGTGTGCTGTAGTACTATTAATCATACACATAGAGTATACTGTGCATGTGCTGTAGTACTATTAATCGTACACATAGAGTATACTGTGTGTGTGCTGTAGTACTATTAATCGTAGACATAGAGTATACTGTGTGTGTGTGCTGTAGTACTATTAATCGTACACATAGAGTATACTGTGCATGTGCTGTAGTACTATTAATCGTACACATAGAGTATACTGTGTGTGTGTGTGTGTGTGTGTGTGTGTGTGTGCTGTAGTACTATTAATCGTAGACATAGAGTATACTGTGTGTGCTGTAGTACTATTAATCGTACACATAGAGTATACTGTGTGTGTGCTGTAGTACTATTAATCGTACACATAGAGTATACTGTGTGTGTGCTGTAGTACTATTAATCGTACACATAGAGTATACTGTGTGTGTGCTGTAGTACTATTAATCGTACACATAGAGTATACTGTGTGTGTGTGCTGTAGTACTATTAATCGTACACATAGAGTATACTGTGCGTGTGCTGTAGTACTATTAATCTTACACATAGAGTATACTGTGCGTGTGCTGTAGTACTATTAATCGTACACATAGAGTATACTGTGTGTGTGTGCTGTAGTACTATTAATCGTACACAGAGTATACTGTGTGTGCGCTGTAGTACTATTAATCGTACACACAGAGTATACTGTGTGTGTGCTGTAGTACTATTAATCGTAGACAGAGTATACTGTGTGTGCTGTAGTACTATTAATCGTAGACATAGAGTATACTGTGTGTGTGCTGTAGTACTATTAATCGTACACATAGAGTATACTGTGCATGTGCTGTAGTACTATTAATCGTACACATAGAGTATACTGTGCGTGTGCTGTAGTACTATTAATCGTACACATAGAGTATACTGTGTGTGTGCTGTAGTACTATTAATCGTACACATAGAGTATACTGTGTGTGTGTGTGCTGTAGTACTATTAATCGTACACATAGAGTATACTGTGTGTGTGTGCTGTTGTACTATTAATCGTACACATAGAGTATACTGTGTGTGTGCTGTAGTACTATTAATCGTAGACATAGAGTATACTGTGTGTGTGTGCTGTAGTACTATTAATCGTACACATAGAGTATACTGTGTGTGTGCTGTAGTACTATTTCCCTCCCTGCATATTTTTTATTCTTTGAATTAGGGTGGGTATCCTAGTCACCAAGACCTTCCATCTTCCTTCTTTCTTCACCCTTGTCAGGGATCTTCTTTCTTCAGGGTTGAACCAGGACTTTGAAAGGAAGTTTGAGTGTGTTTTGGTTGTGACCATTCTCCATGAAGACTAGTTCCATAAGTACCATCTGTGCTTTGGTATTGCCTTCCTCCTTGTACAATCATGGCAAGAAAGAACTGAAGATACCACCTGATGTCATCTTTGTGCTACTGATATGTAAGTGGGAAGGTGTCCAAAGGGCCGGGAAAGAGGGAAGTTGTAGATCTTTTCAAATTGGGCTGGTTGAAAGCCACAAGACTTATTACTACAGCATAGGGTTGCCACCTTTTCAAGTGCCTAAAGTGGGACATTTTTTGTAGAAATGTTAGATTTTGCAGGACAAAATATACCCATAACCAGTGCAAAGAATAGAATTTCACTCTTTTACAAAATAAAAGCTTATTCTTGTAGAATTTGAGGTGTATAACATTTAAGTGTTTCAGATAAAAAATAACTTTTATGCAACTATTAAAGAAAACTTATGAAATATTTTTGTTCTAATATCTCAGGACATTTGCCATTTTTTTCAATAGTTTCACAGGGCACAGCTGCTCAAAGAGGAACTGTTAATTTGTCTTCAGTAACACTAACTGCAATGCAAATAGAAGTCCTTAGTAAAGGACTTAAGTTCATTCCTACAGCAGGACATAATATTGTACAAGCGATAACTGATTTGAAACTGTTTGTTCGAACAGTAAGCTTGAAACTCATTTTTAGAGATGTCAATGAGCAAACTCCTGTTTGTAGAAAACTAAGTACTTTTTCACCAGAAGTATGCCCTGTACTGACAGCCTTTATGAATGTAATTGAAAATGAGTTAAGAATATATTATTCTAAGGTTGAAAAAGAAATATAATATGACATTTGATGAATACAAAGCACTGCAGTTACTGGAAAGAGATGACAGAATTGTTATAAAACAGGCCGATAAAGGGGGTGCAACTGTTATAATGGATCGAGTAAAGTATTTTGAGTCATTCATATTGATGTTAAGTGTGAAAGTACATTTAGACCTATTTCTTTTAGTGAGGTGAAGAAGCATATATCAAATATAAATATGATTATTTATGATTTGCAACTAACAAATGATATAGCATAGTTATTTAACTACCTTACTGTTTCGTGCCCTAGGATCCCTCAGATATATGGGATCCCTAAACTACATTAATCTGTCGACAACCCCCCCCCCCCCTTGAGGCCTATTGTCTCAGGGGGTGGTTGGTCTACACAACCAATTTCAAAGTACTTGCAAATGGTATTGGCAAAGTATTTAGCTAGATGTTCCAGCATTATTAAAGATACTGATAGTTTTTTTGGTTGATTTGTTTGAATGGCATGAAAAATATATAGGAGACAATAACTTCTTATTTGTCACTCTGGGTATTACTTCGCTTCTTACGGTAATACCAAATGAGTATGGGATAGAAGCCATACGTAATTTTCTTAATATGGAGATAAAACTGCAAGCGAGGGAGATAGAGTGTATCTCTACACTACTAGAAGTAGTTTTGACACAGAATGTATTTGTTTTTGATAATATACCCTTCTTGCAACTAACTGGAGTGGTAATGGGAACACCGGTGGCAAATACATATGCGAACCTAGTACTGTATGAATGGGAAAAGAAGTATATCCTTAGTGAATTTAATAATCTTAATAGTAAAATTGCTCTTTATAAAAGATTTGTAGATTATTGTTTTCTTGTGTGGCAGAGGGACAAGAGAGAACTGGATACATATCTGAACTACTTGAACTCTACAACAGAAATTTTGAGGTTCAAAATGACAGCGTCAGAAGAGAAAATAACTTTTCTAGATGTTCAATTATATAAAAAAGGAAATGGTGTAGAAACAACTGTATATAAAAAGGAAGTCACTGTCTGTAGATATATAAATAGACATAGTATGCATGCACTGCACACCTGGAGTACCGCACCCACAGACTCAAAAAACATGTTTAAAACATCATGGCATGATGTTTCCTACACTTTAACAGCACTCTGGGATTATTTGCAGGATTTTAAATATTTTTATATGTAATTCCAGACTCTGACCACCTGGAGGCTGGCATATTGACGTGGTTTGGATAAATCAGGTTGCCATCCAGTATCCCAGAAATCATTGTTTGGCTCAAAAATGTTACATCATGCAGGCCTCCGTTTGCCTAAAGTTCCTGTCATTTCATAGATGTTGCATGCGTACAAAGTACTGAGTAAAATAGAACAGTGTAAGTAACATTCCCTGCTGCTGGATGACTACTTAAAACAGAAACAGTGCAAATGCCACAGAACACACTCGAAGTGCTGTTTACTGCTGCCTTTTTTTCTAATTTAGTTTAAATGGCACTAATTTGTGAGACAATGAATTCCAGTCCATTTACTTCTCCCCTCCCCCATAACACTTAGCTTTCCTAGCTGTCAATGGTCCTGAGGGTAATTTGATCTGGTAATTCCACTGAATGGCAGATCTCAGCAGGGTGCTTGACTCGTGTAATTTAATCTTTGCTCTAGCATTTCCTTTGTTAGAGGGGACATTTTTTTGCTGCACTATAGCCATGGCCTTACTGACTGCAATCACACCCAGTAAGGTCTTGCACCAAGGAGCTAAAGAATAAAACATTTATACTATTAACCAGTTTAGATCTTTATTAATTTAAGTGTTAAGGTATCACTTCATGCTTCCACCTTGTTAAAAATTGAGATTTACATGTGCAAAGTGTGTTGGTATGCAGTGTTTGCCTTCATATGTTTTTACTCCACTGGTTGGTTTGCAAAAAAAAAAAACCTTTTGCAGTGTCCCTGGATTTGTCTTTGTACATACAAACCACATTGCTATATTTTCCCTTCCTTTTTCTTGTGTCCAGAAGTCACTTATAACAAAGTACATTTTTATTGATTTTTTTTAAAATAAAGGACATCAAGGTTAACTTACCTTGAATCAGATAATGGATGCCACTGCAAAGAATCACTGTTGAAATATTTGTGCATGGACAAAATCCCTTACTAAATCTATTTGCCAGCCTCCACTTCAGTTGGTGCTATGGCTTTAATATACTGGTGTGTTTGCTCATGCCTTCCAAATATCTCCACCATTACATACCAGTTTTGCAGTGTAGTAACCACCCGACATGCCCATACACCTTTAGTCATCAATATGCAGCTACTCCTGTTCATGTGAGTATGTGAATTCATTTTCAGACTAAAGGTGTGGAAGCTGCACTGAATAATTCTAGGTGCTTGTTCAGGCTTCACATGGTGCTTGCTTAGAGCTACTCTCATGTTAAGTCACTATGAATATGTTGCACTGCCACCACTGATGCCAGGGTAATGTTTTAATCTTTCTATTCCCGCACTGCACACTAGCAGTATCTGGTGCAAATACAACAGAGAAGTATGCAAGCGATACACCACCTAAGCATCACTTGGCGTGCAGAATGTACAAATATGCATACCAAATGTCTGTGTTTCCAAACATCGGTGTTACTACACTACTACTGAATAAAATGAACAGCACTCAGGCTGGGGGAAGGACAAGGGAGCCATGACATCACAGAATGGGTGGGTCTTAGTTTTTTAGTTAGAATCAGATGACGGCTATGGTGATATCATTTGGGAGAGGGAACTGATTAAAAAAAAAAAAAAAAGTACCTGCACTGCCTGGCCTCAATGATGTCAGTAATCGGGTGACTCCAGCAAGCTTTATTCAACGTGAGAGAATCATTTTGTAAGTGAAACCATCACAGTATGAGAAGGTAGGCTTCTGTTACAGAAGTAAGGAGAATTATAAAAATTGTAAATGCTTTATTGTTGTTGCTTTACAGAGGACAATGTAAATAGGGAGGAAAAGGGCCGTGAAGTTGAGGAATACATTAGAGAAACCTGTTGAACTTTGAAAGCTCAATTAATTAGAGTAAGTAAACTTAATACCGAGGAATCAAATTTTGAAATGCAAGCTAATAGCATGATGCAAGAATTTATTGATCATGGTTATTCAGCATCGCTAGTAGGTGAAATCTATAGAAATGTAGTAAAAGGTCGATTGGATGAGTACAAGTCAAAATTTGGCCCTATACAGCAGGCTAGTCCCCATAAGGAGAAGAAGAAACAAGTGACTAGATATGTTACTACATTTACTAAGAACACCGAACAAGTAAAAAATATAATTGGAAAAAAATGGATTATCCTAATGGCTATGCCAGATATAAAGAATATAGTTGGAGAGAAACCGCTTTTTTTCATATAGAAACTCAAACATTGAAATTGAAATTATGCTATAAAGATTTTAAAGGGGGATGGAAAAAGGACAGATTAGGTAAAGCAGGAACAAAAAAATGTTATAATTGTATTTTTTGCAATGACCTCTGTGAAGGGATAGATACTTATAAACACCCAACAACAGGTAAAGAATATTTTTTCAATATTTCTGCAACTTGCAACACAACTCAAGTGGTTTATTTAGTGACATGTCTTGCATGTCCTGGATTTTGTCGGTAAAACCACCCGAAAATTGAAGGAGCATATAGGGGAACAGAAGTCAGAAATCAGAAGGAAAATATTGACGAATGCTTTAAGTAAGCATATTTCTGACTGTGGCCCGGAACACCAATTCGCGTTTAGAGTAATTGATTTGGTAGTAAAGGGAAATAGGGGTGGTGATATGAACAATGCTTTAGAACTAAAGGAATATGAGTGGATTATTAGATTGCAAGCTGACAAAAATCCAGGTTTAAACAATGCAGTAAGTCTGAAACCAGTATTGGTGAAAAGACAGAGAAATCATGTAACTGAATAGTATAAGATTTCTCCATTCCTGCCTTTAAAAGTTTTGTTTATCTGTTGTGGTTGATTTTTATAACATATATTTTTATGATATATATTTTATGATACTTGCTATATTGTTACTGTACTGCTGATATAATTCATGTTTTATATAGTGTAGTTATGATATGTTTCTAATTTTTAAGATATTTTAAAGAAGTTCTTGTAAAGGAAAGTTTTAGATAGGCTGGCTGGATCATGTGATGGTAAGTATCTCCTATTTAAAAAGAATGAAAGCTTTATTTTAATTGTACTGATGAAGGGTGGTTAGCCCGAAAGCTTTATCGTATTAAATTTTTTGGCGCTATATAGGTTCATAGATAGGTACTAGGCTATCAGCCCAAGAGCCTACGTAAGCCTAGCCAGCAAGGTACCATAGCTTACGCCACCCAAGAAAGTTATTTGCCTGTGCCACTGTCCAGCAGAGACACAGAAGTGATCCCCGGGGTGTATTTCCTATTTCCCATCCACTCATCAAGATTTTTCTTGAAGAGTGCTAATGAAGAACTTTGCTTGACATAGATGGATAGCTTGTTCCAGTGTATAGCAAGTCTCTGGGACAGGAATCTATCCCTCCAACGTGTCCTGTTTATTGTGGTGACAAGGTTTAGGTCCCTAGAGTGTGTAGCTTGGAGGGATTGGGATTTCTTTAGGTGTAGCATGTCCAACAGCTCTGGGTTTGACATAGCTTTATATGTTAGGCAGAGATCACCTCGGAGTAGGCGATATGCTACGGAGTAAAGCTGGAGTTTTTTGAGGCGGTCAGTGTAGGGCATTTGTTTGAGGCCAGTAATCCTCTTTGTGAGGTACTTCTGTGGACTTTCCAGCTGCATTCCAAAAGGGGCGTTGTACTCTATAATGGGTCTAATGAGTGACGAGTAGAGGGGAACAATGACCTCTTTTTTCCTGGATGGAGAACCCTTTTATGACGAGGTGTGCCATGTAGAAGGACTTCCTGACTATTGTGGCGATGTGACTATCAAAGGAGAGACTATTGTCCACCTGGGTCCCAAGGTCTCTTAGCACGCATTCAGCGTTAAGTAGATTGCTGCCTATGTGGTAGTTCATGGGTACAGAGTTTTTACCAAAGGGGATGACACTGCACTTTTTGGCATTGAGCTTGAGGCCATGGCTCTGACACCAGGCATCTGTCTCAGTGAGGCCCTTCTGTAGGATGCCCACATCATTTGGTGACTTGACTATGGCTCCTAGTTTGCAGTCATCTGTGAACTTAGTCAGCCAGAGGCCTTCTGTGTTAGCCTGTACTTCAGAGAAGTAGATACCAAACAGGAGAGGTCCCAGGATGGAACCCTGTGGCACTCCACTTGTCACTGCCTTGAGGTCAGATTTGGAGTCTGCAACTTTTACAGTGTGGGTTCTGTCAGTGAGCCAGTTGGCAACCCATCTTGTGACGTAGGGATTTATACCTAGTTTAGTGAGTTTAGCTATAATTCCAGAATGGGGGATGTTGTTGAAAGCCTTGGCGAGGTCAAGATAGGCTGTGTGAACCACCTTACCCTCATCCACGGCTTTGGTGACTGCCTCAAAGAAGTCGATCAGGTTCAGGAGGCATGATCTGCCTTTCACAAACCCAAATTGGGTGGGATCCAGAGTTTGGAGGTTACCAATGTCTTTGTTTATGAGTTCCATGATGATACGTTCCATGGCCTTGCAGACCAGGCTTGTCAGGCTAATAGGTCGATAGTTCCCGGGATCAGTGGTGGCTCCTCCTTTGTGGAGTGGGATAACTGTTGCTGTGCACCATTCAGTGGTCACAAAGCCTGATGCAAGGCTATTATTGAACATATTTTGTGTGAGTTCTGTGAAGAATATATATAGTGCTGTTCTGTGTTCGTGGATGGTAACCCTACTGCAGCAGTGAATATACTTGAACATCTATAGTTATTTATTAAGTATATAAAAGAGCTGTATGTTATCTCTCCAAAGGATAGTACCATGAGGCGAAGATTAGTGGGTGTAACTTCTAGAATCTGCTACCTGGGAAGAACCAGTCTTTAACTACCAGATCCAGAAAAGAAAAAGCTTCCCAATGGCTTTGGAAAAGATTATCCAGACTGAGGGAGGAGGCCACAGAATCCTGAAGGTGTATTATACAGTTAAGGTCCCCAGTGATATTCCTGCTATAAATTCATCTGTGTCTGCTAGAACGTTCCCAACCTGATAACCCTGCACAGAAAAAAAATGTGAAGATAGTCATAATCATTCCCCCTCGTGCACTATAGCCAGCCAACTGCCCATCAAAAAAAAAAAATATATATAATTTCCTGGAAGCTAGTAGTGGTATTCTCAATCGAAATGGCTGCTCCCCTTTTCCCAGAAATGCATGTGGCAGATGTCCAGCTTGTACACCTATATCTGTTCATAGAATGGGACTGCTGAGTATGGACAATGTCAGGCTTATGCTTCGAGTGGTGAACTGTAGTGCATTTCACACACAGGGCTGTTGAAGATAATGTTAAGTGATGACAAATTCAGCTTGATAGTCTTACTTCAGCATTAATGTGTATATCTTATCCCCCAGCTGTATGTGTATAATCAGGCTTTCCCTAGTTGTACTGCTTAGTACATTCAGCTCCCAGCTAACTTTAGCAAAAACAAAAATGCCCACCAAGTAGTCAGGTGTCTTCCCTTGATATGAAATTCATTCATTTCAGTGAAACGAGTTTCTTTTAACATTGTTTTCCATTATTCATTGATTCATGCTGTAATATCCTCATTTATCCTATTCGGAATCGTGAGAGAGCCAGAGCCCATCTTGGCACGGATTGGGTGTAAGGAATAAAACCAGTTTTGAAATGGGCACTCATCACCAAAAGATAGAGTAAATTCATGTAGCTATGGACAGTTTAGATAATGCTAGTTCACCTGTAACCATGTCTTCAGAATGTGGGTGGAAACAAAACCACTAAGAAATCCCATCTGAGAACCAAAGTGCAGGACTAAGTGCTGTGAGGCAGCAACACCAACCACTGTGACACTGTGCTACCCTTTCTCTCCATTGCTATGTAAAAAAAAAAATGTACATTGTCACCTGTTTCTCTTTGTTTTGCTCAAGCGTGTCCTTTGTTACTCTGTAGCAGGTTATTAGACCTTGCATTAAACAAGTCTTCTCTGTTTCAGGTCACTTTGAGTATTGAAATATCCATGGCTGCCCATTCAACAACTTGTTGCTTCGAGGCACTCTGTTCCATGGATTTTAGAGATACTCCTCTCGTATAATTAATGTTTACCACCTATAACTAGGTGATAGATTTTCTGTGCACCAAGAGAGTGACCTCTTCATCCATCTCATTTAACAAATGAGTATTTTCTGCCTGCAATCTTAGGTTTTCTTAATACAGTAATCGTACCTTAATTTTCGTTTTAATAGCTGTATCTTAACCCAGTAAGTGCATTTATGAACTATGAACCTATGAACCTATTTATAGTCCAGCATCTCTGTAAGCTGCAGTCAGTTGAGCGATGGAGCCCTTTTAGTTACTTGACACACTTCCCAAGCTAATTTTAATATTTCTTTATTGTCCAGAATCGTAGATACCACGCAATAAAGGATCTGAGGGTTCATTTCGTCTTTAGACTTGGCTTGCAAAGTTTTATGCACCCACTCAGGTGGCTTTCATTAGTAACAAGAGTCCAACACTTTTCTGAACCAGGATATCAGAGTTTATCAGCATATATCCCTCCTAAACTACTATGAGGCCATGGTTTCTTAAATTGCTATGCATGGTATGATTTTTCTTGGTCTTCAGGCCTGGAACATCAAAAGTGTGTTGTTAAACTTTGATTTTGATCATTGTTTCCAGGAAGCAATCGTCCAGGTCCACCTCTGAGAGTTCAAGTCTACATCTCTAACTTGTGCATCTTGAAAGAATGCCTTAAGATCTCTATAAACTGATTCTCTTTAGAGAGCTAAAAGGTAATATTAGATTTGTTCAGCTCTTGAAATGTCTCATGAAGTACCTGCAGGCCTGTGGGTGGCTAAACAGCAGACTACAGCAGCATAAAAGCAGAGCATATAGCTTTGCTCGTTGGCTCAGATTGTGAAACAGTGTATTCTAACATAACCAAATTACAAGGTAACTAACATGCCTACTTTTTATTAGCTTGCCAGCTTTGCAGTTGCCCTTTACCTGCATTTATTGATAGTGTAAATCAAAAGTATTTTTTTCTGCTGAGAGTAGTTTTTTAATGTGCCACCACTGCAGAGATTTATTCACTTTGTGTTGCCATATTGACTAACTCTCTTCATTCCTCATCTGCACAGAATGCATAGTGCTATGTTTAGTTTGAAGACTATGGGTCCTGAGGTCTTATTTCTCTTTCCTGTTTCCTAACCTTCTGTGCCAGACTTGAATCTTTTACGGTACAACTTAAATTTGCATGTTACCTTTTGCTTTTTATTGTTTTCCACACAAAATATTCTCAGTCAAGCTGTGATGGTCAGAACCTGCTGCTTCATGAAATATAGCTGTCTGCATTTACATCGTCTAATTATGAAATCTTTCTTTTTTTTTTTTTTTTTCTCCTTCTTTTACCTTTAAGGTTGATTATATTTCTAAAGTTAAGATATGTCAATAGTTTACATAAGTGAGTCTGTTGAATTCTCCACTCTGATCCCCATGCCAAGCCTGAGACAAAAATATTTTTTGGTATTATTTCTACTTAAGAAAACCCATTGCCAGTTTCAATATTTGTATTTTTCCATCTTGTTTAAGAACACTTTTCCTTCTTGCTTCATCCTATGGATTTTCTACCTAGTGCCCCACATTTACCATTGATCTGCCAGCTTCTCCTTTCTCCCCTCGGACTTGACGCAAAACACATGTGGCTGGTTGCCATAACCAAAGGGGGTCAGGGCCGGGGGAGGTTATCACTTTCAGCTAGCCCTCTCCCAGTGCAGTCACCATGTTTGCTTTTGAGGGGCAGACATGCAATGGGGCCATGCAGCGCATCACCCTGCCACTATGGAAGGTCAGCCATACCCACCACCCTTTCTTCTCTTTGGATTAATCTCTTCAGTGCAGCATCGTCAGTTTCTGTCAGGGATCTCTTCAGGAACACCCACGTAACCAGCCCCTGGATGGGTGTGCTCATCCCTTCCCTGCCACTGTATCAGTCTCCTGAGCCACTAATCGAACCCCAGTCAGCTGGCTGTCGTCAGGTCTTTATTCCTCTATGCCACTGAAGAAGCTCAGCATTTGTATTCTCCCTGCTTTGAGAATGCTTTCAGCTAGTACAGGTTTGTGGAATGACCAGGACAATAGCTCCGTGAAAACCAGTGCCGCAAAACAATAGTTGCTTGATCAAATTTCTGAGTTTGTCAGTAAGGATGCTAAAACTAGGGCTAGTGTTCCACTGTAATTTCCTGTTAAGTGTAATACAACTCGGATAATTTTCAGTAGACCTTGTAGCTAACTAAATGAATAATTAAAGTGCAAGGCAGTAATGATTCTAAAGTGAAACCAAATGAAGAGAGTTGCAGTTGGCATGGAGAAGTGGGACTGTCTCAAGTAAAGCTGCTGCAGTTTGTATCATTAACATAAGGAACATGGTGCAGGTTATTTAACCCATGTTCCAGTTCAGCCTCAATTGCTCTGCATTCTTTATTCCAGCCTTCAAGTAACAGGCTTAGCAAACAGTTGCATGCAACTGAATTTAAACTTCGACCCTAAATTGAAAAGGCAATGGCTCAAACTTGGAGGAAGGGTATTGGATTTAAAATCCCAGGAAATATTGTGTGTGAGATAAAACCTAGGGCAATATAAATATAGTTTCAGTTGATGAGATTAGGAGCTCGACATACAATCAAAATTGCTGCTAATTGCAAGCAACTACTTTTGAACTCTAAACCACTAGCGAAAACAGAGAACACCTCCCACCTGCTTGTTTTTGGACCTGTTAACTGTATATAAAGGATAATGTAATTAAAATGAATGGTTATCGTTAAATTAATATTAATCGAGGATAACTGGCTGATGAGAGACACCGGCATACAAGCCAGGCAAGGATCTAATGGTCCACAAATAAAATTAAGTCCAAAATAAATGTAAAAGAATTAGCAAGTCTTGGCATTTCAGATCAGCAGATTAACATACTCTCATCTTAATCTATTAGCTAAGGGAGGGGTTATCTTAATTTTGTAATGTAAACCTAAAGCCTTTGCAACTAGCTCTACGGACATGAATGTAACAGAGACCCGCCACGCATTGCTTGTTCCCATGTCAGGACACATTAGAATACAGAGGTGGATTTTGCTGCCTTTTTTTTTCCTTTCTAAGGATGCAGTATTTGTGACCTCATAAATTCAAGGTAAGTCCAACACCAAGTTGCTCATTTTTCATTGCTGAGGAACTGCTTCATTGTCCCAAGGTGTAATGGACTATGAAGTCCGAAATATCAATACCATAATTTTCCACTTAATGTGAAGCCTGACAGAGGCTCTTTATTTCATCTTGAAGTTCAATGATCATGTATTTTACTAAGAATTTAGTAAAAAAAAAATGTAGATGACTAACTGCTTTTATTCTGTTTGATATTTTCTTTTTTCAGCCAGTTGTAGCAACAACTTGTATGGGAACAAGACATCCTATATTTTTTCGACGACGTTTTGACTTTTGCATTGTGGATGAGGCATCCCAGATCAGCCAGCCTGTCTGCATCAGTCCTTTGTTTTATGCCAGTCGATTTGTGTTAGTGGGTGATCACCTA
Organism: Protopterus annectens; assembly: GCF_019279795.1. Lineage (NCBI taxonomy): Eukaryota > Metazoa > Chordata > Ceratodontiformes > Protopteridae > Protopterus > Protopterus annectens. The sequence continues at coordinate 1,152,253,159 of NC_056748.1, forward strand.
CAGCTGCCACCTATTGTACAAAACTCAGAAGCCAGGTATGCTTTTCGGATTGTAGAGTGAAATATACTAGGGTTTAGCAGAGTATGTCAGAGTGCATTGCTTTCTATGCTGAGATAGCTTTCCTGAAGCAATTTTGAGTTCAGCTTTGAGTAATTTAGAGGCTAGACTGGCAAGTGGTGATCCTTCAAATGTGAAAACCAATCACTAGCGCTTGACCTCTCTGTGTATATTAAACTTATTTTCTTCCTCTTTTCAGACTCCTTAACTTAACAGAGGCCCAGGCCCCCCCCCAATCACTTGCTTAATCAGAAATTCTGATTTTCTGTGTTAGTTTGGTGTCATTGACCCAGGTATAAAGCATGAAGTTCTCATTTACTGTGCCAGAGTACAGAATGCGAAATCAAGAAACCGCTACCTGAATTTTCGTTTACGAATTTAATGATCCTGAAGTCTTCTAAAGCGAAGTACCCTGTTGGGGATCCTTTTTTCTTGCTCTAACCAATGTCAGAAAAAGTTAACAATTGTCTTGCCTATGGAAAGCAAATACCTCACAAAGATTTTCATTCTTACTGCGTCACCTGTTTAGGCCCAGACCACAACTTCCCTAGCTGTCAGTTTTTGTGCCTTATTTAAAGCCCAAATCATTTGTCGCTAACTTTCACTCTCAATCTTATTCTGAAATGGCTTCAGTAAGCCATCCGACTACCGATATTCCAAAAAAAGTAAAGATAAAGACAGAGATAGACCGCATAGGTCCAAAACTGCCCGACGACGCTTCGTTAAGCTAGTATGCTGGTACTCAGTAAGGCACTTTCGCAGCCCCTGATGCCCGCTTCACTAGATTCGCAGGCCTCTACTGAGACCCATTCGGAGTCCGGTATGCCGCGAGACTCTTCGACTATGGAACCTGCAGATGTCTCTACCTTGGATGGGTCCGGAGCCACTGAGCAGGCACCAGCTTCTGAGGCAGTTATTCGCTCAACCGATGTTCGACTCAAACCAACGACTTTTCTAACCAAAACTACCGAGTTTCTTAGGCCCAGATTACGAACTACGCCTAGAAAACCAATGACCAAAGTGCCTTCACCTATTCCCATGCCACAAAAACAAATGCTTAGAATGGCTGAAAACATTATTACGTTGATTAGGGGAAGTCAGCCTTCCCCTGCTAAGAGACAGAGTCCAATCCCCTTCAGCTTCTACAGACCAGGAGTCCGATGACTCTGAAATTTCTGATTTTGAAGACATGCCCTTATCTGCTTATGAGGATTCAGATGCAGAGGAATCCATTCCCTTTGCCTCATCTCCAGAGGATTCTTTTTTGTTGAAACCTTGCATACCTTATGAGAGCATTTCCACTGGGAATGCCAAGACTAAAAAGAGACTCAGAGAATTTCTAGAGCTGCTGTAACACAAGCCGTTAGCAATACCCCCTGTCCTGGATGTTGTGGATGATGTTTTTATGGAATCTAGTCTTACTCCTGACACTTTACCTCCTTCCCCTAGGAAACCAGACGTACTACAGAGTACCTGATACTCTCAAATTTCTTTTCAAGAATCCTACTGCTGACCCAGAGATAATTTCCCAGGGGCCTAAAGGTATTAAGGCTACTACAGTCAAGAATCCCACCCCTTCGGACAGGGATTCCAGAGCTTTGGACAGATGGGGTAAGAAGGTATATACCTCTGCAACTCTTGCTATTAGGGCATTGAATTGTCAGTCTCACATGCTGAAGTACCAGCCACATATTATGGAACTTATTAAACAAAAAGTGGCAACCTTTTCAGACTGTGCAGAAAATAAAGAATTGCAGGAGCTTATGCACTCTGCAAGCCAAGTCAGCAAGCATACTTTGCAGTGTGGCTTTGACACCCTAGAAGCATCTTGCCGGGCAGCTGTCACTGGCTCGGTACTGAGAAGACATGCTTGGCTGAAGGAGCAGACCTTGCCAGACCATATCAAATCAAAGTTACTAGACACTCCTTTGAATAAAGACTGTTTGTTTGGCACCAGAGCAGAAGAGGTTCTTAAAAAGATGGAAGAAAAAGCTAAGTCTATGCAGACTGTTAAAGAATTCTTACAAGTGCAACCCCCTAGATTCAGAAGGCATTGCCCTTCCAAACATTGGTCCTTTCCAGCCCCCTCCAGGCCTTCTCAAACCAGACCCAGGGGAAACAGACCACCCAGACCTCAGTCTCAGGGTATGCAGAGATCTAAGCAATGGAGTGCCCCCACTCCTAAAGCAGGGAGTGGTAAGCCACCTCCTTATGGAAAAAGCTCACAATGACTTCTTTACTCCACTCCCCAGCCCTGCCCAATTGCTTGTGCCCTTAGGAGGAAACTTGCACTTCATGCAAAAAACTGGATGTCCATCACTCAGAACCGGTGGGTCCTCAACATTGTATCCCAGGGGTACAAATTTTATTTCCATTCACTGCCAACCCCATGCGGGTTTCCAGACCTTCCTCCACACCAGTGGGCAGAGGCTCAAAACCAAGGACTTTCCCTGCTCAATATCAGAGCTGTTCAGCTGGTTCCAATAGAACACAGGGGTCAAGGATTCTACTCCAGACTCTTTCTGGTACCCAGGAAAGAGGGCTCTTGGTGCCCAATCCTGCATCTTTCCATTCTCAACACCTTCCTAGTGGTACCAAAATTGAAAATGCTTGCCCTGCAACAGCTTCTTCCTATGCTAGCCAAGGATGCCTGGTTAGTCACCCTAGACTTAAAAAAAAGCCTATCTGCATATCCCCATAAGGGAACCCTGCAGGAAGTATCTGCGTTTCAGGGCAGGGTCTATGCATTATCAGTTCTCTACACTTCCTTTTGGCTTATCTACTGCGCCCAGAGTATTCACAAAATGCCTGGCTCCGGCCATTTCATACTGCAGGCAGAGAAATATCCAAATTTACCTGTATTTGGACGACTGCCTGATTCAGGCGGACAGTCAGTAATTGCTGCTGCAGCACCTGACATTTGTAAAAAACCTTCTCACTTCCTTGGGGTACACCATCAACGAAAAGAAATCAAAACTAGTACCCAGTCAAAAGATTGTATTCTTGGGAGCAGGCTTGAACACAACTTCCCAGATGGCATTCCTCACCTCAGGAAAAACAAGTCTATCTGACAGACTACTTCAAAGAAATGAACCAGCTATCTGCATGAAAAATATGCAAACCCTAGGGTTCATGGCCTCATGTATACTGCTGATTCTGTATTTAAGACTGCATATGAGGAAACTCCAATGGTACTTAAAAGGTCTTTGTTGCCAACATTCTCAGGACCTGGAAACAGTCATTCCTGTCATACCCTAAGGACAGAGTTCCTTTGGTGGGCAGAAGCATGCAATCACAACAAGGGACTGCCATTTACTCAACCCCATGGTGCCCAGACCCTAACCACAGACGCATCAGACTATGCCTGGGGGGCACCCATGGACAGAACATGTATTCAGGGCCACTGGAGCCCAAGTCAAATTCATCTGCACATCAACCAAAAAGGGATGCTAGCTATACAGAATGCCCTGACAGCTTTCAGATCCCTAATCTTTCCAGGACAACTGCTAATAAAAACAGACAACACCACAGTTATGTGGTACATTAACAAGCAGGGGGGACCCCATTCCTACCCAGGCTAGCCATGGCTCTGTGAAACACGGCCTTGGACATTCAAGTCCATCTACAAGCTCAATTCCTGCCCGGCAAACAAAACTTACTGGCAGACGACTTAAGCAGAAACCTCCTAGACCCACACGAGTGGCAATTGAAGCACAGCACCTTCAACCTTCTGATCCAGAAATGGTGGGGGACCCCAGAGGTAGATCTCTTTGCCTACCCTTACAACCACCAGCTCAGCAAATTCTGCACCAGGAATCCTCACAGCAGGGCCTGGAAAATGGATGCCATATCTTTTCAGAGGGTAAATCTCTCAATCTATGCCTTTCCCCCTCTGGTCCTCCTTTCAAGAGTATTACTCAAGATGAAACAGGGCAGACCAAGGACAATTCTGATTGCCCCGGACTGGCCACGCCAGCACTGGTACCCACTCCTGCGCAGCCTGACATCGGTGCCACCCTGGCACCTACACCAGAATCCAACCCTCCTCTCTCAGCAGGAGGGACAGATTCTGCATCCACAACTGCAAACCCCAAATCTTGCAGCCTGGCTTATTCCTTGAATTCTCCCCCAGAAACCTTAAGCAAACAGATGCTGGATGTCATTCTTGAAGCCAAAAGATCCAGTACAAGAAAATCCTATGCTGATAAGTGGAAAAGGTTCTGCTCATGGATTCACTCTAAAGGAGAGGACACAACACTGCCCTCTCTGCCTCTTATCCTGGATTACTTAGCAGATCTACTCCACAAAGGCCTGTCCTTCTCCTCCATTAAGATACATGCCTCAGCCATTTCTGCTCATTACAACACTGAGCCACCTCTCTTCTCTCACCCTCTTATCAAACAGCTCCTCAGAGGGGCAAACAACTTAAGGCCACCAAGGAGAGCACCCACCCCTGCTTGGGACCTTAACTTTGTACTGGGAAAGCTCACGCTTCCTCCCCTTTGAACCTGCTGCATCAGCAGAGTTAAAATTCGTCTCTTGGAAAACAGCCTTGCGTCTAGCCATCACTTCAGCTAGAAGTGTGTCTGAGCTACAAGCACTGATGGCTGTGGAACCCTTCAGTGTTAGGTAGTCCAATCTCACCTTCATTTTTACATATGGGTTTGGAGCCAATCCTCGGCTTCGACTCAGCCGATTTTCAAGCTCGAAGACTTCTGGTTGGCTCGTGGCTAAGCAGGTATCCCGTGGTGCACCAGTGCAATCCCCAGATCTCATTTGCCGCGTCGACGAGTTCGGATGTGCTTCTCTTGGCTCTGGCTAAGTCTTTTGCATTTTTTCATTAACTAGTGGTTTTTGCATATTTACTAGAAAATATATATACATATATAGGGCTTTACCTTAATTGTCTTGGGGTCTTGTGTGACCTTAGTAGTATCCTGTGTACCATTAGTTAGGCGCAGTTGCGCTTTATTGCCTAGATCGTTAGTTTTGGCGGTTTCACCGTTCTTGATCAATAGGGGCTCCTATGGATTTAATTTACTGTTAATCGGTTATTGTTAACTGGTGGTCTTTGGCGGGGATCCGCTAAAGTCTTAATCACTATTGCAGATGCAAATTTTTTCCTGCTTTTATTGAATGTGTGTGTGTGTGTGTGTGTGTGTGTGTGTGTGTGTGTGTGTGTGTGTGTGGTGTTGTATACTTGGTCTGTTTGACTTAGAAGACCCAGTTCTTTCACAGGGCTAGGCCCGTTTAACTTAGAAGACCTAGTCCTTGTGTTACTACTTTATTGCAATTTATTTGGAAATTTTCCTGTGTGACTGAATCTCTGTTTATTTTAGTTGAAAGACCTAGTTTCTCTTACACCAGGCTAGGCCTGTTTAACTTAGAGGACCTAGTCCTCGTGTAATTCTTCTGCAGGACTAGGCCCGTTTTAGTTAGAGGACCTAGTCCTCAGTTATTCTCTTTCTCTTTTCTTTTCTGGTTTGCTTGTGTGTTTGCAATGTCGAAAGATAGCAAGGAGCACAAACCCTCTGGGTTCAAAAAATGTATGAAGTGCTCCCAGAAAATGTCTTTGACGGATGGCCACAGTAGCTGTGTCTACTGCTTGGGAGCCATCCATTTGCAGGAATCATGTTTGTTCTGTCATGCTTTCTCTCCTAGCGTGTTGCAGGAGAGAAAGAACAAACTGATACTCATGGGTCTTCTGAAGCCAACCTTCTAGGAAGCCTTATCTGGTTCGTTGGCTTCTTCGTCTAAGTCTTCAAAGTCAAGATCTGACTCAAAATCAAAAGATTCAAAAAGGCCTTCTCCGGCACCGGCTGGTGTTTCGGAGCCGCCTTCCAAATTTAACAAAATCTGCCTCTCGACTCCTCAGTAATCGGAGCCAAAGGAGAACACCATGGTTTCAGAGTCAGTCACAGGTGCTTCGGTGCCGACTGCTTAACCTTTGGAAATAGTTGACTCTTCTGCTCAGAGCCGGTCTGTAGAGTCCCTACCGGTCTCCTTGCTGATCAAATCTCCAGTCGAGATCCCCAACTTTATCTTCCAGGAGTCTTTCGGAAGAAGATGTGGAGAGGGTAGTATTGAGACTCCTGAAGTCGTCTGTTCTGCCTAAATTTTTGTTGGCTCCGACCCACTCGGCTCTGGAGCTAGTCAAACCAGTTTTGCCCTCATCTGTGATTCCTCCTCCGAGCCATGTTGGCTTTTCGGAGCCGGAGTGCTTGTTACCAAAGGAGGAACCCTCGGTTCCGACTCCCCTTGCTGTTGCATTGGAGCTGAGTTCGGCTCCGACACGCTCGGCTCCGTCCGTCGTGTCCAGGGACTGAAGCTCTTCTGTCGGCACAGATTGGGAGGGTTTGAATCGATCTTCATCTGTTCCGAGCCTTCCTCTCGGTGCTTCTGCCAGGGTGAGTTCGGACCTTGCATCCATCTCAGAGCCGATGGCTCGGGCTCCAGCACCGTCCTTTGTCTCTTCGGAGTGGGGACGGTCTTCAGAGCCAGAGAGGTCTGCTTTTGAGGTGATGAGGAGTGTGCTGTCGCAATCTACAGCCCCTGCCAGTGGTACAAGGACTCTTCCCCCCAGGGCTCCCACTTCGGTCTCAGTCCCTACTCTCTCCGGAGACAGCAGAGACCCGCAGCCTCAGGAGCCACCGGCTGGTGGCCCCCACTCTTCCGGGGCCTCCCCAGAAGGTCCTTTCGAGAAGCCCCCTCGGAAGAGAGTATGCAAGAGGAAGCATATTGACTCCCAGGATGAGTCTGTGACATCGGACACTGACCTCGAGGAGTCTGAGGGGTCCCCCAAGTCGTCCTCTGATGATGTCTCCTTTGTGGACATTCTAGAGATCCTTAAACAGAGGTGCGACTGGCCCACTGTCAACCCTTCTGATGAAGAGTCAGTGTACCTGAAGGCTTTCGGGTCTCAACCCTCTGCCTCTTGGGTGTCTCCACCTTTCGACGAGCTAATGGAGCTGGTTAGTCTGAAGGTGTGGGATACTCCCGATGCCATGGAGCCAGTTCCTAGAAGACCAAATAAGTTCCTGTCTTCCCCTCCTGGAAAAGAATTCTTGTCTAAGGTTGTTCCCGTAGATGCCATGGTGTTGGCGGCGGCCATGAAGAAGGATTTGGCGGAAACTTCTTCCTCTGTTCATCCGCCAAACAATGAGTCTCGACAGATGGACAGATTTGGGAAGCATGTATTTAGTTCAGCGGCTTTCACACTTCAATCTCTGAACTGTCTTACCCATTTCACGAGGTTGCAGAGGGATCTCCTCAAGGAATTAGAAGATTCCATACAAGGTGCTTGTACTGAGGGAGTCCCTTATAGGATCTCTGCACAGTTGTCCACCCTAAATTCTGTAGTTAACTCCTCCATGCGGCTTATCTCCCATGCGGCTGATGGAGCGAGCAGAGCAGCGGGTTCAGGAGTTGCCCTTAGGCGCCACTCCTGGATGCGCTTGTGTAACTTTGCGGAGCCTTTTAAGTCAACCTTCACCAACGCCCCATTTGATGGTTCCTCCTTGTTTGGATCCAAGGTGAAAGAAACACTCACTCGGTGTGAGTAGGAAGGAAAGACTCTCTCTGCTGTGGGAGTCCATTTTACCGTCCCCTCTCGACAATGCCCCAAAGGTCAAAGGGGAGGTAAAATGTGGTTCAAAAGGTCCCAAAGGGCCTTTCCGGACACATCCTCCTCCAGAGGTAGAGGAGGATGAAATGGTAGACGTCGCCGTAGAGGCAGGGGCGGTCAGCAATACCAGCAAGGCCGTGATTCCTTTCGAGGGCGGCCTTATCAGCGCTCCTGACGTGGGGCCAGTCGGGGATCGCATTTCTTTGTATTCAGAAGCCTTGCTAAATATAACCCAAGACAAGTGGTTACAAAGAGTTGTTACCAGAGGCTATATCATACCCTTTTCCCTTCCACCGTTTGTTCCCAAAAAGATCCCAGATGTTCCACCCAATCACAGGGATCAGGCAACTGTGGAGATCAACAAGTTGAGTCATCCAGCCCATCCCAGCAGACCAGATCCGGAACTTACTCCAGGTTCTTTTTAGTCCCAAAATGAACCGGAGACTGGAGGCCAATGATGGACCTCAGCAGATTAAACGAATCCGTGAAAAAGGACAAATTTCGGATGACCACACTGCAGTCGATACTCCCGTTGTTAGGGAGTATAAAAATGGACAAGGCATCAAGAAGGTATCTGCGCTTTCGGCTGGGAGCCAGCCATTATCAGTTTCGTGCTCTGCCCTTTGGTCTCACCACAGCCCCCAGGGTGTTCATCAAATGCATGGCAGTAGTGACAGCTCACCTGAGACGTCAGGGATTCCAGGTGTTTCTGTATTTGGACAACTGGCTCCTGACCACCCCCACCAGGCATCTACTCCTCCAAAACAGGGACGCCATCATTCAGCTTTGTGCTCAACTAGGGATCTCCATAAACTGGGAAAAGTTTGCATTACTGCCCTCGCAATCTATGATTTTTATAGGCGCAGAGGTAGGCACAGTGGATATGACAGTTCGTCTTCCTGCCGAAAGAGCACGAAACCTCATCTCACAAGTTCAGCGTCGTCTTCCGCTTCGAAAAGTCAAAGCAAAATGGATTCTTCAACTTCTTGGAACGATGGCCTCAACCATTCTGTTAATACCTTTAGCCAGGCTGCACATGAGAATCCTTCAGTGGCTCCTGTTTTCCCAATGGTCATTCCAATATCTACCGCTGAGTCACCCTATCTTGCTGACGGAATCATGCAAAAAGAACCTTTGTTGGTGGATATCCCCCAACAACTTGTTCACGGGAGCTCCCATTGTGCCTGCTCAACCCATTGCCACTGTGACCACGGATGCCTCCCAGGTCGAATGGGGGGGGCATTATCTTGGCAGGACTGTCCACGGCACATGGCAAGAACTCGAGGCTCATCTGCATATCAGCGTTCTGGAGATGAGAGCTGTGCTTCTGGCATTGCAAGCACTTCAGAACCTTCTTCCTCCAGGGACGATTGCGATACAATCGGACAGCATGTCGGTTGTGTGGTATATCAACAAACAGGGCAGTACCAGATCGTACCCACTCTGTCGAGAGACCATGCAAGTTTGGGAATGGGCTATTTCTTCCCAGTGCTTTCTGGTGGCAATGCGCATTCCGGGGACAACCAACGTGATAGCCGACAAGTTGAGCCGGGCAATCTTGCTGCCTCACGAGTGGTCTTTGAAATGGGAAATAGTGGAACAGATTTTCCAAAAATGGGGACAACCTTGCTGCAATCTTTTTGCCAGTCCAGTCAATGCCTAGTGCAGCAGTTATTTTTCCCTAATTCCCCCTCCGGGGGAAACACCCAGAGACGCTGTGGTCCACGATTGGCCCATGGGACTTCTATATGCCTTTCCTCCATTCCCTCTTATCCCCAAAATGATGCAGAAATCCAACTGACTGGGAAGCAAATTTTGATCCTCATTGCTCCTTACTGGCCTCGTCAGGTCTGGTTCCCCTTCCTCGAGCCTCTTCTCCTGGATGATCCTTGGATTCTGGACCCAGTTCCAGATCTATTGACCCACGTCGGGTTCGCAACACCCCTCTCTCCACACCCTCAAATTGACAGCTTGGCTGCTCCAGTTCCATCTCTAGTCAGGCTTCATGATGTTTTGTCATCAGTGTCCCATATTTTTATCCTTGCATAAACCCTCAGCCAGAAGGCTGTATGGCAGTAAATGGAAAAGGTTCTCTGTTTGGGCACAGAAAATGAAAGTGGATCCTTACACCGCTCCCATTCCTGTGATTCTGGAATTCCTTTCGGAGCTTTTTCAGCGGGGATCTGCCACGGCCACCATCAAAGTACAATTGGTGGCGATCTCACATTTTTATTTAGGGTCTCCAAATGTCAACCTTATGTCTCATAAGCTATGCAAGACTTTCTTGAGAGGAGCCACTTTACTGAGACCACCATTACAAGAACCTGTGGCTTCTTGGGACTTAAATTTTTGTTGTCCAAACTAACATCCCCTCCCTTTGAACTGTCTCATTCATCTTCCTTAAAATATTTGTCTTGGAAGACTGTTTTTAGTGGCTATTACATCAGCCAGACGTGTTTCTGAGCTACAAGCCCTGTCTATTAAACCACCTTATTTAGTCTTTCATAAAGACAGGGTTTCTTTATGTACCAATCCTTCGTTTGTTCCCAAAGTTTGTTCTTCTGCCACATTGAATCAGTCCATTGAGCTTCCAGTTTTCTTTCCCAATCATAGCAATGCAGCCGAATATCGTTTCCACCAGCTGGATGTTCACAGACAGCTACGTTTTTATTTGCAATGGACCAAAGAATTTCGGAAGTCAGACTAGTTGTTAGTTTCTTTTTCCGATTCCAGATTGGGCTTACCAGTTTCTAAGGTGACATTGTCTAACTGGATTTCTAGTTGCATAGCTTTTATCTACAGTTCAGAGGGCAGACCTTTACCCCACAGGATCAATGCTCACTCTACCAGGTCTCTGTCTACCTCTGCAGCCTTTCAAGCCAGGGTACCAATTGATCATATCTGTGCAGCAGCTATGTGGGCTACCCCTCACACCTTCATTACTCATTATAAGTTGGATTTGGCTTCTAGGGGTAGAGCATCCTTTGACTCCATGGTGCTCAGGAGTATTTTCCAATGAGTCACCCAAGAATAAGGTGCTAGGGACGCTGTCCCATATGTAAAAATGAAGGTGAGATTGGACTACCTAACATAAAGAAGTTATGTACTTACCATAACGTTCCATGGTGGTAGTCCATCTCACCCTTCATTTTTACCAACCTGCTCTCCTGCCCCCATCCTGGAAGATCTGGAGGTAATACTTTAAATTTCTTGGTTGGCGACCCCGGTTTGTTGGTTAGGGGTTTCTTTCTGTTTCTAGCGAGCAGCAAACAAGATTTGGGGATTGCACTGGTGCACCATGGGATTACCTGCTTAGCCACGAGCCAACCAGAATTTTTCGAGCTTGAAAATCAGCCGAGTCGGAGCCGAGGATCGGCTCTGAACCCATATGTAAAAATGAAGGGTGAGGTGGACTACCAACATGGAATGTTATGGTGAGTGCATAACTTCTTTTTATTTTCCATGCTGACAGGGTTTCCCTCAGGGCTAACCCTTCCTTTATGCCTGAAGTGGTGTCCAGTGTGGCTCTCAGTCAATCCATCCATTTGCCAACCTTCTTCTCTAATCCTCAAAATAAAGGGAAAAGGATCCTGCACTCCTTAAACAGGTACAGACAGCTCAGATCCTACCTTGATAGGACTAAGCCCTTCAGAAAATCTGACCAGCTACTAGTCAGCTTTGCAACAGGGGCATAGGGCAAAGCCATTTCAAAACAAACTATTTCCAAATGGATAGCACACTGCATCCATTTCTGCTACAAGCACCGTGGGAAACCAACCCCTCAGGGGGTCAGAACACATTCCACTAGGCAACATCTACCTCTACAGCATTTCTCAGGGGAGACCCTACCAGGGACATCCTGGAGGCTGCTACCTGAAGTTCTGTACACACCTTCACCAAGCATTACCACCTGCCTATCTTTTCCAAATCCAGGGCAGGATTTGCTACAGCAGTCTTGCAAGGCATACTAGCCAGCCCCCTAAGTGTGATGACTGCAACAGTGAAACACGAAGAACATAGTACAGATCTGTACACTTACCATAAATGTAGATGTTGGAGTGATTTACTGTTGCAGTCCTGGTTTCCCTCCCTCCAGCCCCCTGGTGTTTTCTCTCTCTGTCCCCTATCTATGGTTATTACTAACCCCTTCTGGGGTATTGGTATTGGTATTTACTTTTTACTGGTGGTGTTTTCCCCACCATAACCTAGCTCCCTATGTGGGTGCTCCTGATATTTGGGGCAAGAAGAACTGATGTAATGGTGTCTGCTGCCTGTTTTTATACCCCTGTTGACCTGACGTCAGTCCTGGAGCGACAGCATCTGACACAGAAATATTGTGTGTCTGGTATTCGGTGTACACAACTGTACTTTCTCCATTGTGCAGGATACTTATTTCTTTGTTTTGTGATTTTATTTCAGGATATGCTGCTCATTATTTTCTGATTTGCATAACATAATCCCAGCATTCTAAAGAAAGTCACAGTTTGGTAGGTAAAAATGGAAAAAAACTAAGGGTAATGCTGCTCAACGCCAGAAGTCTAAATCTCAAGATGCAGGCACTTGATGCACTCCTCAGCATGGAGAACATCGACGTCTGTGCAGTAACTGAAACCTGGTTCAAGGGTCCTGAGAGCACCCCAGCGCTACCAGGCTATACCTCGTATCATGCTTTTCGGCCCCAAAACCCTGGCCGAACCACAAAGGGAGGGGGAGTGTCCATATTCATAAAGGACACCCACACCTCCAGGTTAGTAGCAGCACATGAAGCATCAGAGACCATACAGGTGCAACTAACCATAGGAAAAACTGCTATACAACTGGTAGCATGTTACAGATCACCCTCCCAATCTCAAGAACCCTACTCAGCCTTCCTGAAGACATTGGAGGATATGAATGTATCACAAAATACCATCATACTGGGAGACTTCAACTACCCAAACATAGATTGGGTACATTATTCTAGCCCTAATACCCTAGCCCAAAGGTTCCTGGAATTCATAAATTCAAATGCACTGGAACAACTAGTCACCTCTCCCACTAGGGGAGATAATATACTAGACCTGATCATCACAAACATGGGGACAAAATGCTCCACACCGGAAGTATACCCCTCACTAGTGAGATCTGACCACAAACTAATCACCCTGGATATACATATCCCACCTCCACCCCCAGCACAAAAGACCACAGTGAAAAACTTCTCAAAAGCAGACTTCACTCTTCTTAAGACTGAGATGGTATCCTTTAAGCCCACTGTGCCAGTGGATACCACATCCCACAATGCCGAATCCTTCACAAATGCTTTCTATGGACATCTCCAAGAATGCATGGATCATGCAATCCCAAACAAATCCAAGTCCCTCTCCACCAAATGTAAGCGTCCTCGCTGGTGGACCTCAGCCATAAACAAATTGTATAACAAAAGAAGGAAGCTACTGCATGTCAGAGCGAAATCCCATGAAGGGAAGACATCTCTGATCAACATTAGCAGAAAACTACGTTCTCTCATAAAAACATCCAAGGCAAACTTTGAGAGAAAAATCGCTAAGAACACTAAAGATAACCACAAAGCCTTCTTCAACTATGTTAGAAACCTGGGCGGAAACCCTCAGATATGCTCAGAGTTGGTTCACAACAACAAAAAATACACTGAACCCACAGATATTGCTAACATTCTGGCTGACAGGTTCAGTGCAAATTTCTCGCCTCCTTCACCCCCAAAAGAAGAAATACTTATCCCAGCTGAATGTAATCTCCCTGTCATCTCAGATGTCCAAGTGAGAACCGCCCTAAACAAAGTAAAGATCAGCATCGATGGGACCTGACGGTGCTCCGGGTTGCGTGGTACGGGAACATCAAGAGGAGCTAAACCCACACATAAAAATGCTATTTAACCTTAGCCTTACTTGGGATATGTACCTGAACACTGGCGTACAGCAACAGTGGACCCACTCCGCAAGGGGGGTGCCTCTACAGACCCTGGAAACTACCGCCCCATAAGCTTGACTAGCCTGGTCTGCAAAGCTATGGAAAGAATCATTATGGAACTCATAAACGGAGACATAGGGGACTTACAGACGCTTGACCCCACCCAGTTCGGCTTTGTAAAGGGCAGATCCTGCCTTTTAAACCTGGTTGACTTTTTTGAAACAGTCACTAGAGGCATTGATGAGGGCAAAGCAGTCCATACAGCATACCTGGACTTGGCTAAGGCCTTCGACACAATACCCCACTCAGGCATCATAGATAAGCTAAACAGCTTAAAAGTAAACCCTTATGTCACTAGATGGGTTGCAAACTGGCTAAAGGACAGAACCCATAAAGTTAAAATCGCTGGAGCAATGTCAGACTCAAAGCCAGTCACAAGTGGTGTCCCACAGGGATCTGTCCTGGGACCCCTCTTGTTCGGCATTTATTTCTCAGATGTTAAAGCAAACATGGGAGGGCTGTGGCTGACAAAGTTCGCAGATGACTGCAAACTAGGCGCCATAGTCGATACACCAGCAGATACACACATCCTACAAAAGGCCTCACTGAAACGGACAACTGGTGCCGTAGTCACGGCCTTAAACTAAATGCCAAAAATGTATAGTCATCCCTTTGGAAAAACAAAGTACCCACAAATTATCACATAGACAGCAACCCACTGAGTACGGAAAAAGTAATCAGAGACCTAGGGACCCAAGTAGACAGCGACCTCTCATTTGACACCCACGTTGCCAAAGTGGTTAGAAAAACATTCTACCTTGCACACCTCATCATGAAGGGTTTCACATCCAGATCCAAGGATGTCATTGTACCCCTATATTCCTCCCTCATCAGACCCATGATTGAGTACAATGCCCCATTTGGTATGTACCTCACCCGGCACTTGCAACAGCTGGAGAGACCACAAAAGTACCTCACCAAAAGGATCAAGGGTCTCCAACATATGTCTTATTCTGCCAGACTAAAGAAACTTCAGCTCTATTCAGTAGCATACCGCCTGCTCAGAGGTGATCTCTGCCTGATGTACAAGGCCATGTCCAATCAGGATCTGATGGACATGCTCCACCTCAAAAAATCCAAATCCATCAGGACCACGAGAGCTAAAGACTTAAACCTCGGCACAAGTATGAAAATGGACATGCTGGAGGGATAGATTCATAACCCAGAGGCTTCCCATGCTTTGGAACAGGATCCCAGTTCGTATTAGGCAGAGCCCCTCACTGACTCTCTTCAAGAGAAATCTTGATGAGTGGATGGGAGATCGTAAGTTTACCCCAGGGGTTACATCTGTGTCACTGCTAGACAGGGGCACAGTAAACTAATTCTATTATATAAGGGGACCTTCACTATGTCACTACTAGACAGAGGCACAGTATTCTAGATTTATTCTGTACATTTTTGTACCATTTCATGGGGTGGCAAAAGCCACATCACTATGGCTAGGCTTACAAATGCCCCAGGGCAGATAGCCTAGTACTATACTATGAAACTATGAAATGGTGTGGTTTGACTCCCTTTTAACATCCTGCTGGTGCATGATCCTTGTTCTCCTGGCAAGATGAAGTGAAATCACCAGATGTGGTCTGGTTTTGTAATGACATAGTAACAAAAGGACTGGTCACCCTGGTGCCTCTCTCTCTCTGTTGGCAGCAGATCTCCTAAAAAGCTTGAGTTCCACTATCCCATAACCATCTTTTCTGAGGAGATTCACTAGATAATGATGCTGCCGTTGCAGCTTCAACATCTCCCAGACGAAGGAATAGTTTTGAGTTATATATGTATATGTATAGGGTCTATGTTAAATCATCGAACACTTAAAAAAGCGAACGATGATTTATAGAACCCATGTAAGCGAAAGCTTAATGGGCCGCAGTGGTGGAATAGGCCGTGGTGGTGCAGCGGTTAGCGTTGTCGCCTCACAGCAAGAGGTTCTCCGGTTCGTTTCTCGGCTGGAGCGCCTTCTGTGTGGAGTCTGCATGTCCTCCCAGCGGTTGAGTTACGTTAAAGGCATGCAGATAGGTGCATGCGTGAATGGGCGTGCCTTCCTTGAAGGTTGGGCATCCGGCTGGCACTTCGGCACCGTAAAAATCTACTACCAATCATAACTGGACCACTGTGGCAACCCCTAACCGGGAAAAGCCGAAAGACATTACTATGTAAGCGAAAGCTTACAATCTTGAATGCTTACAAGAGTGATTTTTTTCCAAGGGAAATAAATCGCCGTTCCACAAAACAAAAAACAAAGAAAACCTTTTTTTTAAACATTACATGAAGTTGGGGGCTTCAGCCCCCCACCCGCACCCCCTACATGTAGAGGGTTGTGCCCCCCCCCCACTTAAATATACCAACTCCGAGATCGCACTATAGTCACTGAAATGGCAAAGTAACGGAAGCGGCCAAGCAATTTCTTTCCCAGTGAAATTTGCTTATATGCCGTTTTGCTATTTTGCCTTTTCGTGCTTTCAAGTTCGATCAAGACACATTCGAAAGAAGCTTCTTGGATCATTTAATAGGAACCCTGTGTGTGTGTGTGTGTGTGTGTGTGTGTGTGTGTGTGTGTGTGTGTGTGTGTGTGTGTGTGTGTGTGTGTGTGTGTGTATATATACATGTGTTTATATATATATATATATATATATATATATATATATATATATATATATATCTATATGTCACCTTCATTTGCCTGACGGTTCATTTCCCGACAGAAATTTCAGACAGCCCAATTGCCTGACAGTTCATTTCCCCGACAATTAGAAAAAGGCAAGTAAAAGGTATGTCTTGTTCCCCACTGTAGTGCAACCCCCCCCCCCACCTACTTTGGTTTTAGGGAACAATAAAAAGCCAAACTGGACAATATAAAATCATAGTGGGGGGGACTTTGCCCCCCACACCCCCCCAACTGTATATTCCTTTTACTTGTCTTTTTCTAGTTGTCGGGCAAATGAACTGTCGGGCAATTGGGCTGCCTGAAATTTCTGTCGGGCAAATGAACTTGAGGTGAATTAAAGGTGACCCATATATATCTATATAGATATATATAATATAGGTTTACCACCGTTTAGACGACAGTCACAATGTCGACGGTCCGTGTATCGAATGCAGTGCAGCAAATATGAAAAATACCGAACACAAATGCATCGAACGGCAATCCCGCTCCCCCTTTTGGACCCATGTTAGCACTCGTTTTGGATGTAGAGCAGTCAAAATGTGCGTTGATTCGTTTTTCTTTTGGAATTCGCATTTCATTCAAAACTTAAACTTTGTTCGCTTTCTGAAAGCATTGGTGGGGATGACTGAAACAGTAGTAACTATATATATATATATATATATATATATATATATATATATATATATATATATATATTTATTTATTTATTTTTTAAAATTTAGTTATTTATTGCCATTTGTTAACCGGGTTGGTCCAACTCAGCCAGGGGCCCATTTTCAATGTAGACCCGAGGGAAAAGCTCCAGATAAAAGTAACAATATTACAAAAAAGAGGTACATTTACAATGGTAAAGTATCAAGAAGTTATACATAGGTAGGTACTAGGCTATTGGCTCAAGGGTCTGTGTAAGCCTAGTCAACAAGGTTCCCTGGCTTTCGCCACCCAAAAAGGTTCATTTCCTGTGTCACTGTCAAGCAGGGCCACAGAAATGATCCCCGGGGTGAATTTCCTGTTTCCCATCCACTCGTCAAGATTTTTCTTAGAGTACTAGTGAGGAACTCTGCTTGACATAGATAGGTAGCTTGTTCCAGAGTAAGGGAAGTCTCTGGGACAAGAATATATCCCTCCAACATTTATTGTGGTGACAAGGTTAAGGTCTGTAGAGCGTGTGGCTCGGAGGGATTGGGATTTCTTTAGGTGTAGCAAGTCCAACAGCTCTGGGTTTGACACAGCTTTGTATGTTAGGCAGAGATTACCTTGAAGTAGGCGATATGCTACGGAGTAAAGCTGGAGTTTTTTGAGACAGTCGGGGTAGGGCATATGTTTGAGTCCTTTAATCCTCTTTGTGAGGTATTTTTGTGGCCTTACCAGCTGTTGCAGATGTCTTGAGGTACATTCCAAAAGGGGCATTGTACTCAATAATGGGTCTTATGAGAGCCAAGTAGAGGGGAACAATGACCTCTTTTTTCCTGGATGAGAACCCTTTCTTGATGAGATGTGCCACGTAGAAGGATTTCCTGACTACTGTGGCGATGTGATTATCAAAGGAGAGACTACAGTCCACCTGAGTCCCAATGTCTCTTATCACACCTTTGGCGTTAAGTGGACTACCGTCTATGTGGTAGTTCATAGGTACAGAGAGGCCATGGCTCTGACACTTGAGGCCCTTCTGTAGGATGTCCATGTCGTTTTGGGTCTCGACTGTGGCACCTAGTTTGCAGTCATCTGCGAACTTCATCAGCCAGAGGCCCTCTGTGTTAGCCCATACTTCAGAGAAGTAGATCCCAAACAGTAGAGGACCCAAGACTGAACCTGTGGTACTCCACTTTTCACCGGTTTGAAGTCAGATTTGGAGTCTGCAACTTTTGCAATGTGGCTTCTGTCAGTGAGCCAATTGGCAACCCATCTAGTGACGTATGGATTTATGACAAGTTTAGTGAGTTTATCTATGATTCCAGAATGGGGGATGGTGTCAAAAGCCTTGTCGAGGTCAAGATAGGCTGTGTGAACTGCCTTACCATTGTCTACAGCTTTTGTGACTGTTTCAAAGAAGTCGATCAGGTTCAGGAGACCTGATCTGCCCTTCACAAACCCGAACTGGATGGGGTCCAGAGTTTGGAGGTTATCCATGTCTTTGAGTTCCATGATGATACGTTCCATGGCTGTGCAAACCAGGCTTGTCAGGCTAATAGGGTGATAGTTCCCGGGGTCCTTGTTGGCTCCCCCTTTGTGGAGCGGTATAACTGTTGCTGTGTGCCATTTGGTGGGTACAAAGGCTGTCGTGAGACTATGATTGAACATGGTGCTTAGGTCGGCAGGCCAGTTCATTTTGAAGTTCATGTAGGACGCAGCCTGGGATGTTGTCCAGTCCCATGAATGCTGTGTTCTTGGCTTTGGAGAGTGCAGTTTTTACCTGTTCAGTTGTGATTGCAGGGGCACTGCATTCTTCCGGTATAGATATGGGCTCTTTAGGGTGTGGGGGGGTAAAGTTAGCACTGAATCTATCAGCCAGGATGCTGGCGATATCAGTTGGTTCCGTAATTTTTGTGCCATTGTGCTGTAACTCAGAACAGATCTGAGTGTTGCCATTGAGATTCTCAACATAGCTATAGAATGCTTTGCGATTGTCCTTAGAGTCATTTGCAATCTTGTTTTCGTAGCTGACTTTGAAGGATTTTATGAGGGACCTCCGCTTCTAACTGAGGCTGACCAGGGAGCTCCTCCACTCATGAGATTTTACTCTCTTTTGCAACAATTTCTTCCTTCTGTTGTAGAGTTTGTTTTTAGCAGGGGACTACCAGATTGGCTTCCTTTTTTTGGAGGATAGTTTCTTGGTTCTGTTAGGGATAGCACGATCCATGCACTAATGTAAGTGCTTATAGAGTGCATTTGTATAAGATTCAGCATTCATAACTGTATTGTCCATTTTCATGGGTGTTGTGAAGTTGATCACTTCTATTTTAAGAAGCATGAAGTTGGCTTTGGAAAAGTTTTTTTTATACTGGCTTCCTTAATGGGGGGTGGGGGCAGGATGTGGATATCTATGGTGATTAGCTTATGATTGGATCTGACCAACGAGGGAGGAGTTGACCTCAGGTGTGGAACACCGGTCACTCATGTTGGTAATGATTAGGTCTAGGGTATTATTGCCCCTGGTAGGGGTGTGGATAAGTTGATCCAGGGCATTGGAGTTTATGAATTCTAGAAAGCGTTGAGTGAAGGAGATGGTACATAAGTAGTTTTCCCAGTTAATGGTGGGGTAGTTGAAATCGCCCATTATTAGGGTGTTTGGTTGAACCCTAATATTTTCTAGCATATCAAGAAAAGAGGAGCGGGAATCCTGGGGCATGGTGGGGGATCTGTAGCAAACTACAATATGGATTGCAGTTTTGCCCAGAGTTAGTTGCACTTGGATAATTTCGGATGCATTATGTTGGGCAACTAGCCTGGAGGTGTGGTTATCCTTAATGAATATGGACACACCTCCGCTCTTGGTGTTCTGGTCCTGGTTAGATGGCCGAAAGGTATGGTATGAGTTATAACCTGGTAATGCTGGGGTGCTCTCTGGAGCCTTGAACCAGGTTTCAGTTACTGCACAGATATTAATGTTCTCCATTTTAAGGATTGCCTCGAGTGAGTGCATTTTGAGGTTTAGACTAATAGCGTTGAGTAGCATTACCCTTTGCTTGCCTGTATCTGTTACAGTGGTGGATTTATCATTTGAACCTTGCCCAAAAAAGGCACTACAGGGGTGGCAAGAGCCTTAGCCAGTATCCGGAATCCCAGGGGCAACAGGTGTAGGTCATCTCTGACAAAGCATCGTGGCCTGTTGACCATGTCGTCCCAGACAGACAGATACTGGATCCCCTTAGAATGACACCAGAAGCTTAGCCAATTGTTGAAGTCAATAATTTTGTCCTTGTACTACGGTATCATTCTGGGCGAAAGTAGGATGCTACTCAGGGCTAGGGTCATACCTGCCTGGGTTACAAGATCGGAGAGCTCCTCCATGTCTCTTCATGTAGGCCAGGGAGGTATGTCTCAGGTCATTCACACCAACATGGACAATGACTGAGTCATATTTGTACTTGTTGTGGATTGACCTGAGTGCATGAGTTATGTGGCAGATCCTGCCACCCAACAGGCAGCTGAGTAACCTTCTCCTTGTCTATTCTGGTGAGTGGAACATCAGTGTGCCTGACTGTAGTGTCACCTATGACTAATGTGTTAGGTACATTGTTTTGCCTTATGGTCTGTGGTTGAGTGGCACACTGAGTCTGTGTGTTGTGTCTTTTGGGTTGTGAAGAGGGGTGGAGGTTTATTGCGTTTCTGCTTTGGAGGTCTCTGTTGCTTGGGCAGATTCTTATTGAGAGCCTCTGAGAATATTTTTGTTTATCTTTGAGTGGGTCAAAAATAAGAACTATTTTATACAGTTCTGTTCTAGACTACAGAATAATAGTACAATA